>NC_089849.1:102243821-102246321 GCF_035609145.1 Eleutherodactylus coqui
ATCTATCTATCTATCTCATATCTATCTATCTCTCTCATATCTATCTATTTATCTATCTATCATCTATCTATCTCCTATCTATCCCATATCTATCTATCTCGTATCTATCTCATATCTATCTATCTATCTATCTATCTCATATCTATCTCCTATCTATCCCATATCTATCTATCTACCTCATATCTATCTATCTATCTATCTCCTATCTATCCCATATCTATCTATCTATCTATCTCGCATCTATCTATCTATCTATCATCTATCTATCTATCCCGTATCTATCTATCTCATATCTATCTACCTACCTCATATCTATCTAGTATCTATCTATCTATCTCATATCTATCTCCTATCTATCCCATATCTATCTATCTATCATCTATCTATGTATCTCCTATCTATCCCATATCTATCTATCTCATATCTATCTATCTATCTATCTATCTCGTATCTATCTATCTATCTATCTATCTATCGCCTATCCATCTATCTCCTATCTATCTATCTATCTCTATCTATCTCCATATCTATCTACCTATCTATCTATCTCATATCTATCTATCTATCTATCTCTATCTCGATATCTGTCTATCTATCTCATATCTATCTATCTATCTATCTATCTTCTATCTAACTCTATCTATCTCCATATCTATCTACCTATCTATCTATCTATCTCATATCCATCTATCTTGTATCTATCTATCTCTATCTATCTCCATATCTATCTATCTATCCCATATCTATCTATCTCATATCTATCTATCTCATATCTATCTATCTATCTATCCCATATCTATCTATCTATCTATCTATCTCATATCTATCCATTTATCTATCTCATATCTATTTATCTATCTCTCTCTGATCTATCTATTTATCTATCATCTATCTATCTATCTCACATCTATCTATCTCCTATCTATCCCATATCTATCTATCTATCTCCTATCTATCCCATATCTATCTATCTATCTCATATCTATCTATCTCATATCTATCTATCTATCTCCTATCTATCTATCTATCTCTATCTATCTCCATATCTATCTATCTACCTATATATCTATCTATCTCATATCTATCTATCTATCTATCTATCTACCTCCTATCTATCCCATATCTATCTATCTATCTCATATCTATCTATCATCTATCTATCTCCTATCTTTCCCATATCTATCTATCTATCATCTATCTATCTCCTATCTATCCCATATCTATCTATCTATCTATCTATCTATCTCGTATCTATCTATCTATCATCTATCTATCTCGTATCTATCTATCTACTTTATATCTATCTCATATCTATCTCCTATCTATCCCATATCTATCTATCTATCTCGTATCTATCTATCTCATATCTATCTATCTACCTCATATCTATCTATCTCGTATCTATCTATCTATCTCGTATCTATCTATCTCATATCTATCTCCCATCTATCCCATATCTATCTATCTACCTCATATATATCTATCTCGTATTTATCTATCTATCTATCTCATATCTATCTATCTATCTATCTCATATCTATCATCTATCTCCTATCTATCCCATATGTATCCCATATCTATCTATCTATCTATCTGTCTCCTATCTATCTATCTATCTATCTATCTATCTATCTCCTATCTATCCCATATCTCTCTCTCTCTATCTATCTATCATCTATCTATCTATCTATCTCATATCTATCTATCTATCTCGTATCTATCTATCTATCTATCTATCTATCGCCTATCCATCTATCTCCTATCTATCTATCTATCTATCTATCTCTATCTATCTCCATATCTATCTATCTATCTATCTATCTATCTATCTATCTCTATCTCGATATCTGTCTATCTATCTCATATCTATCTATCTATCTATCTATCTATCTTCTATCTAACTCTATCTATCTCCATATCTATCTACCTATCTATCTATCTATCTATCTCATATCCATCTATCTTGTATCTATCTATCTCTATCTATCTCCATATCTATCTATCTATCTATCCCATATCTATCTATCTCATATCTATCTATCTCATATCTATCTATCTATCCCATATCTATCTATCTATCTCATATCTATCCATTTATCTATCTCATATCTATTTATCTATCTCTCTCTGATCTATCTATTTATCTATCATCTATCTGTCTATCTAACTCATATCTATTTCTCTATCTCTTATCTATCTATTAAACTATCATCTATCTATCTATCTCACATCTATCTATCTCCTATCTATCCCATATCTATCTATCTATCTCCTATCTATCCCATATCTATCTATCTCATATCTATCTATCTCATATCTATCTATCTATCTCCTATCTATCTATCTATCTATCTCTATCTATCTCCATATCTATCTATCTACCTATATATCTATCTATCTCGTATCTATCTATCTATCTACCTCCTATCTATTCTATATCTATCTATCTATCTCATATCTATCTATCATCTATCTATCTCCTATCTTTCCCATATCTATC